>NC_133300.1:13828369-13845707 GCF_005239225.2 Populus alba | reverse complement strand
AGCCAAGGTGCCTGGCTCTACATCACTATCCAAAATGCCTGAAAGATCTCGGTTCTACAATATGTAATGTATGAGTGGAATAAAAATTAAAAAAGAAAGTTTATCCTGTATCATTGTCTCGTTGGCTAACATAAACTGGTTAGATTGTGATTGCACAATCCCCACAGCATTTTCGGTTGCATCTTTGTCCATTATATATTAACCTCCAGGACAGCTTTTGTTTCCAATGTCGCCTGCTTCTCTCTGTTCGATGAATAACACCACGTATAATTTCTTTATTTTCTTAGAAATATCGAAATAAAAATTTCCCAGAAGACAAAACTCTGTAACCAATCACACAGCAAGGCTTCGATTGAATTTAGGATGGAACACATAACCATCCAATCAGGTACGATGGCGGTGCCCAGTTCATTAACTGGCTGCCATTTGAACACGTTCCTTGCAAGTTGCTGCGCAGTTGCCAGCTAACATATGGGGACCTCCTGGAAGGAGTCACTAAATGGAAGAACTGGGGCCATGAGGTTGACTGCAATCCCCGAGCTCTGAACCTTACCAGCCACATGAACCCTCAACACAGCAGACAGGCAATTCGTTCTAAAATGGTTGTTGTGTCTTTGATATATCAAAATTGGCTGCTTAAAACGAGGACCGAGTTGAAAGGGAAAGTTGAGTGTTCTTGAGAAATGGTTTTGTCTACAAGCACATATGATGTTAGTCCTCCTCCTACACAAGGAAGGATGGCAGCAAGAAAACAAGGTCAGGTGGGGACATTTGCAATTATATACATGTTAGCCCATCACTGTCTGGATTCTGGAAAGATGATAACAGGGTAGAGCGCGTTATTCTCTTATGAAATTTCCCAAGTGAAAGAGACTTGAACATGAGCAAATTGAAAATCTGTACCCCCTCCCTGCTAAATAAAAGCAGTCTTTATGACGCAACGTCATCTGATACATCCCTAGAAAATGAACTTGGAGCTCCAAGTTTGCCACTCTCATAGATCATGTGTTGGTCCGAGAATAACTTGTGTAATCAAGATATAAAAACATGTTTTTGATGTATTGATATTAGAAATAATATTTAAAAAATAAAAAAAATGTATTATTTTAATATATTTACAAGTAAAAAATACTATAAAAAATCACTTTCAAAACACATTTTTTTTTTTTCAATTTAAATCAAGTTTCATCTTAACTTGTTTTTAGATTTGATGCTAGAAAGTCCAAATGATGCATTTGGGTTTGGATTAAACTTGTGATTTTTTATTATTGGGACTTCTATCTTTTCTTCGCAAGTATTTTGATGGATGTTCCTTCGCACCTGTACTCCTTCGGGCCTTATTAATCCAAGAAACTTTCCTTCCGAATCAAAGAGCAGAGAAATTTCCAAACAAGAGACCTCAATCAATCAAAGAAGTAAAAAGGAATATTTGTTTCACTTTTTGGGGGTTAAATGCATGTGAAAGTGCCACGCACTGCGAGGAAACTTCTTGTTTCCCTGTCGGAAAGAAATGTCGTAGTATCCGCGTAAGACCATTATGGCTGAACTCCGGTCAACACTTTTTGTTGAAGCTTGGTACCTAAGCTAGCAGAAGACTTAGCAGTAATTCACTGCTGTATTATTTCTTTGTTTTAGCTGAGACTATTATCTAGTGTAGGATATGCTTTTGATTTCTTTGTTAAAATTATCTAGGATTGAATTAACTTGTAATCATCTCCTTAAATAAAGGAGAAGAAGGCAGACACGTTTCTTGTTATTAGTTTTCCATTCAAAATTCTGTTTCTCTTTTTCCTTATAAATAAAGACTTGGAATGGCAGTAACCAATAACACAATTCTGCTCTTTGTTCTTTAACCTTAATCAGTAAAAGTTCTGAGTTCTTTCTTTCTTTAGTTCTTTCCACCGTGATTATTGTTCTTTGTTCTTTTCTTTTCTCCATCAGCAAACATAAGGTTGTTCTTTAGATTACTACATTTGGTATCAGAGCTCTTTTCTGATCTTTGAAGGGATTCTTTGTCAGTGAGAAACACGAGAGTACTGTGAGGATAAATCAAAGTTTTTACTTTGAGGGTTTGTGAGTGATACACGAGAGAGGAAGTGAGTTTTCTTTTAAGCAATGGATTCTACAAATTTTCTAGCAAAAACACCATTGTTTGCAGGGCAGAATTTTGGTGTGTGGGCTGTAAAAATGGAAACCTATCTCAAAACTCTTGATTTATGGGAGATAGTGGAAAGTGATAGGCAACCTACTCCTCTAGGTAACAATCCCACAATTGCACAGATGAAGTTCTTTAATGAAGAAAAGGCAAAGAGATTCAAAGCTCTTTCTTGTCTTCATAATGCTGTAAGTGAAGACATCTTCACGAGGATCATGGCATGCAAATCTGCCAAGGAAACATGGGATAAATTAAAAGCAGAGTTCCATGGTGATGAAGAATCAAGAAGGATGCAGATTCTGAATCTGAGAAGACAATTCGAAGGTCTGAAGATGAAAGAAAATGAGAGCATCAAAGATTTCTCTTCTCAAATTTCAAAACTTGTGAATCAAGTAAGACTCTTGGGAGAAGAGTTTCCAGACTCTAGAATTGTAGAGAAAGTCCTGGTGAGTTTGCCAGAAAAGTTTGAACATAAAATCTGTTCTTTAGAAGATTCTAAAGATTTTTCTGAGATAAGCCTACAAGAATTGGTGAATGCATTGCAAGCTGTTGAGCAAAGGCAAGCATATAGACAAGAAGGATCAAGTGAAGGAGCTCTTGTTGCAGTTTACAAGGATAAGGGTCGGGCTAAGAACATCTTCAGAAATAATCAAGAAGGAAAAAGAGAAAAAGGGAGAGACTGGAAATCTGCTAACTGGCAATAGAACAACAATAACAGTTTCATGAGGGGGAAAGAGAAGAAAGAACATTTTCCTGCTTGCAAATACTGTCAGAAAACCAATCATCTTGAAGCCTGGTGTTGGCTCAAGAATGCTCAATGCCGAAAATGCAAGCAATTTGGTCACATTCAAAGATTCTGCAAAAATAGAACAGAAACTGAACAACAAGCACAAGTAGCCGATTGTTTAGAAGTCAAAGAAGAACTTCTATTCATGGTCACAGTTCAGGACATATGTAATTCAGCAGAGACAAAGGATTCATCATGGCTCATTGATAGCGGCTGCACTAATCATATGACAGCAGACTTAAGCTTATTCAGAGACTTGGATAGAAGCTACTTGTCTAAAGTCAGAATTGGCAATGGAGACTGTGTGAAAGTTGAAGGAAAAGGAGCAATTGCAGTAGAAACACTGTCAAGTACAAAAATTCTAAAAAATGTTCTTTATGTGCCTAAGATCAACCAAAATCTAGTTAGTGTGGGTCAATTGATTGAATCTGGATATTCAATAGTTTTTAATGATGGAGTGTGTGACATTAAAGATAGAAATGGAATTCTTTTACTGTCTTCAAAAATGATGAACCGAAGCTTTAATGTTAATTGGAATGAAGTGTGTTTAAGTGCTAATACTTATGAGTGCAAGGAATCTGTTCTTTGGCACAAACGACTGGGACACTTCAATTATGCTACTTTAAAAAAGAATGGCTGACCAGCAGATGGCTCATTGGGTTGCCAAATAATTCAGGAGCAGCAAACTATATGTGAGGAGCTTGTCAGCTGGGAAAAACAAACCAGAACTGTTTTTTCCAGAAAATGCATTACAGGGCAGTATCTAAAACTTCAGCTTGTACACACAGATGTGTGTGGACCTATGCACAATGAATCATTAAATGGTTCAAAGTACTTTCTTCTGTTTATTGATGATTTTAGCAGGTATTGTTGGGTTTATTTTCTAAAATCCAAAGCTGATGTGTTTGCTGAGTTTGTTAAGTTCAAGGCAGCAGTTGAACTAGAAACAGGAAACAAATTGAAGACCTTGAGATCTGACAATGGAGGAGAGTATACCTCTAGACAATTTGAAGCATACCTTGCAAAAGAAGGGATTAAACACCAGCTGACTGTTCCCTACACACCACAACAGAATGGCGTAAGTGAAAGAAGAAACCGAACATTGATGGAGATGGCTAGATGCTTGCTCTATGAGAAGAAGTTGCCATTGAATTTCTGGGCAGAAGCAGTAAACACAGCAGCATACCTTATAAACCGAATGGCTTCAAGAGTTTTGACAGATAAAACTCCTTATGAACTCTGGTATGGTTTTAAACCCGGTATTGATCATTTAAAGGTGTTTGGAAGTATTTGTTATGTTCTGAAACCTGAAGTCAGAAGAAGGAAACTTGATCAAAAGGCTGATATAGGGATTCTTATAGGATATAGTACAAATTCTAAGGCTTATAAAATCTATGATTTGAATGTTAACAAAGTGGTGGTTGCTAGAGATGTCAAAGTTGTAGAAAATGCAGCTTGGAACTGGAAAAATTCATCAAATGAAGAATCAAAACCGATGCAACAAGATGAGTTGGATGCTGCAAACATGATTGATCAACAAACAGATGTTGTTGGGAATATTAAGCAACAAACTGATTTGGATGCTGCAGAAAACAGTGATGATCAACCAGTAAGAGGGACAAGATCTCTATCAGATATCTATAGCAGGTGCAATGTAGCCGAGGCAGAACCAGTAAATGTTGAAGAAGCCATGAACTCTCAAGTTTGGATAGCAGCAATGAAGGAGGAGCTTGCAATGATAGACAAGAATCAAACATGGATGCTAGTTGACAGACCAGCTCATAAGAAGGTGATTGGAGTGAAATGGATTTTCAAAACAAAAGTAAATGCAGATGGAAAGATCAACAAGCATAAGGCCAGACTTGTAGTGAAAGGATATTCACAAGAGGCAGGGATCGACTTCACAGAAACCTTTGCTCCAGTTTCCAGACATGAAACAATGAAACTCCTGCTTGCTCTAGCAGCACAAAACGGTTGGTATATATTTCAATTGGATGTTAAATCTGCATTTTTGAATGGTGTGCTAGATGAAGAGATTTATGTTGAGCAGCCTGCTGGTTTTGAAAAATCTAATTCAACAAACAAGGTTTATTTACTGAAGAAAGCATTGTATGGATTGAAACAAGCTCCTAGAGCTTGGTATAGCAGGTTGGATAATCATCTCTTAAGCTTGGGATTTAACAGGAGCATGAATGAGGTAACTTTATATGTGAAGCATGCTGCTGGACATAAACTAATTGTATCAGTTTATGTTGATGATTTACTAATCACAGGGGATAAGGAGCAGCTTGTAGAGGAATTCAAAACCAATATGAAAGACATGTTTGAGATGAATGAACTTGGTTTGTTAACTTATTTCTTAGGAATGGAAGTAACCCAAACTGATCAAGGTTACTTTCTTTGTCAAAAACGTTTTTCTTTGAAAATACTGGACAGTTTTGCAATGAACAATTGCAAGCCAGTAAGCACTCCTATGATACAGGGGAAGAAGCTATTGAAAGAGGATGGCTCACCAAAAGCTGATGGGAAAATCTACAGGAGTCTAATTGGGAGTTTGCTGTATTTAGCAGCCACACGTCCTGACATTCAATTTGCTGTGAATTATCTTTCCAGGTTCATGCAAGAGCCAAGTCAAAATCACTTTATGGCAGCTAAGAGAGTATTAAGATATCTAAGAGGGACTGCAGGTTTTGGCATACACTTTGTGAAGTCCAGCTCAATCAATCTTGTTGGATTTTCAGACAGTGATTGGGGAGGAAGTGATGAAGGAATGATGAGCACGTCAGGCTACTGTTTTGCTGTGGGAAAGAGTATGTTTTGCTGGAATTCAAAGAAACAATCGGTGGTGGCACATTCTACTGCAGAAGCCGAATATGTAGCTGCTTATGTAGCAGCAAAACAACTAATATGGCTGAGGAAGATGCTAAGTGACTTAGACTGCAATCAACACAATCCCACAACATTGTTTTGTGACAATACATCAGCTATAGCCATTTCTAAAAATTCTGTCTTCCATGATAAAACCAAGCACATGAAGATCAAGTTTCATGCAATCAGCCAGTTTCAACAAGAAGGAGAACTGGAACTATGCTACTGCACTTCTGAAGATCAACTAGCAGATTTTTTCACCAAACCGTTGGGTAAAACCAGGTTTGAAGATCTAAGGGCAAGAATTGGAATGACTAGCTTTGGAACCAAGGAGGAGTGTTGAAGCTTTGTACCTAAGCTAGCAGAAGACTTAGCAGTAATTCACTGCTGTATTATTTCTTTGTTTTAGCTGAGACTATTATCTAGTGTAGGATATGCTTTTGATTTCTTTGTTAAAATTATCTAGGATTGAATTAACTTGTAATCATCTCCTTAAATAAAGGAGAAGAAGGCAGGCACGTTTCTTGTTATTGTTTTCCATTCAAATTCTGTTTCTCTTTTTTCCTTATAAATAAAGACTTGGGATGGCAGTAACCAATAACACAATTCTGCTCTTTGTTCTTTAACCTTAATCAGTAAAAGTTCTGAGTTCTTTCTTTCTTTAGTTCTTTCCACCGTGATTATTGTTCTTTGTTCTTTTCTTTTCTCCATCAGCAAACATAAGGTTGTTCTTTAGATTACTACACTTTTTACTGTATAGAAAAAGAAGAGCCGAGAGAGACGGTGGCTCCAGTGTCTGCTAAAGTTGATAAAAAGCTCCAAAGCTCCAAAGCTCCGAAAGAAAGGTCAGTTTTAGCTCTTAGTATTCTCAGGAAATTAAATCGGATGCTTGCTTGTTCATCTCTTGACTGCAAAATCTAAAATCTGCTTTGTCCTTCCATTCCTTGCTTTGTTTGATTGTCTTTAGCTTGTCTTGGCCCTGTTCATTTCAGATATGTTTGTGTTTATTATGCCTTCATATGCCATGATCTTGAGACTGGGAGCATGTATCAATGATTCTTAAAGATTGAATAATGATCCTCTCTAGAAAATTAATAATAAAAAAAACAAAATAACATGTCTATATATATATATAAGGAGATAAATATTCTTTTTATATGGAGTTTTTTTTATAAAGAAAACAATTTTGACATTTTGAATTTCTTAAAAGAGAAGATAATATATTTAATAATTATTAATAATTTCTTTTTAATATATGTGATGATTATTAATAAAATTTAAAGATATTTTTGTCGAAATTTATGGAAATGCACGCGCCCACACACATACACACACAAGTGAATTGGGTTTCAATGTTTTTTTTATCACTGTTGAGCTGTCTACTGATACGGTTGATCATAGTGATTCTTTCTAGTGCACTGAAAGTTCTCATTGTTCTGGTCTTAAGCTTATGCAATTATTTTCATTTTCTTTCCTGTAATCAGTTCTTGAATCGCGGTGCTTAATTGCAGCAAGCACTCAAGATTTCCTTCACTGGTTACTTGCTAGAGAACTCCAGCAAAAGAGTTTATATTCCGGTTTGGAAAGTTAATGTTCTAAATTTCCAGCCAACAGACTAGCATTTAGTGCTGTGATTTTTGGGAATCGAAGTCTATAGCTGAGAGTTTAGAGGCTACTTTAGCAACTTGAAAGGTAATCTTAGAGTTGTAGTTGAAATTCAGGATTTGTGGTTCAATGTTCTGATTATTGACTATCCAGGTTGTGATTGTTGGTGATCTTCGATTTGTAATCTATGGGGGACCATGACATGGTGGTTCCAGAATTAGAAGGGGAAGGAAACCTTATTGCTGCGGTGAAGCAAACTATGATGGCATTAAGATCAAGAAAGAATCTTACAGATGACGAGATGGAGATTTTGGGCGACCTTCATACCCAATTAACTACCACAATCACAATCAGCGACAGAAAGGCTGATGAAAATAACAAGATAGAAGAAAGGCTAAATGTTATTGAGGAGAAGATTATGAGATGGGATAGACATTGGCCTATGATCTGGGACTCGCATCTTGATCAAGCTACTGCGTATCTGAATGCTGCTGGTGAAGTCCGAGAGCTGAATGAAAGACTGGAGACTTTGTTGTGTCGGAATGATGACAGCGAAAAGAAGATGCTACAGAGGGCTCAAAAAGTTCTTCAACTGGCAATGAAAAGGCTTGAGGAGGTTTTCAAGCACAAGCTTGTTGAAAACAGACAACCCTTCGAGCCAAACCATGCTTCTGTTTTCTTAAGTGCTGCCGATAGAGTCTCAAAAATCTCTCCTGGGGATTACTTGGTTGAGAACTCAGATGATAGATGTATTTTTAACAGAAATTCAGAGGAGTTCATCATTGATTTGGTTCAATATGATGCCATTTCTGAGCTCAGACGAATTGCAAATTTGATGTTCATTTCTGGTTATGGTGATGAATGTTCTCTGGCATATATTAGCCTTCGAAGAGATGCCTGGAATGAGTGTCTATTCAATCTTGAAAAGGAGAAACCGAGAATTGAAGATGTGCTATTCTCGAAGTTTGACAGCATAAAATCGAAGAACAAGAGATGGATTCAGAAGATGAAGATCTTTGTACGTGTCTATCTTGCTAGTGAGAAATGGCTCTCTGGACAGATTTTTGGGGAACTCAGAACGGTTAATTTGGTTTCTTTGCCTGGGGATTTAATCTTGCTGCTATTGAAGTATTTTGGGAAAGACATATCTATTCATCCCCTAAATCCAGGAAAGCTATTCCATAATCTTGACATATACGAGGTCCTGACTGGTCTTCATCCAAATGTAGATTCTTTGTACTCCGACAAGGATATTTCTCGAGTTAGAGTTAACAGTGATGAGGTTCTAAGGAGATTGGCGGACTCTGTGAGGCGAACACTACATGAATTTCAGAATTAGATTGTTACATACATGTCCAGAGATTCTTTTGCGAACATTCTATCTGAAGGAATTCACCCTCTCACCAAATATGTAATGAAGTACATCATTACTCTCGCTGACTACAGCGAGACCCTTAATTTTCTCCTCAAGGACTATGATGGGGAAGATCCCATGTTAGCATCCCCTTGCAAGAATTCAGATGTGGAAGAAGAGAACATAAGTGGAGGCACCTGCGACTTTTCCCCAATCGCTCACTACTTTCGATCAAATGCCTCAATTACAAAATGGCTTTACAGTGGCTCCCCGATGAGTTCAGCTATGCAAGAAGAGAGCATAAGTGGAGATACATCCAACTTTTCCCCAATTTCTCTCCAACTGGGATCGGATGCTTCACTTCTAAAATGGCTATCCAATTGCTTCCTGCTAAGTTCGGCTACAGAGGAAGAGAGCATAAATGGAGGCACATGCGACATTTCCCCAGTGGCTCTCTACTTTCGAGTGGTTGCTTCCATTTTAGAATACGAGCTCTACAACAGGGCCAACTCATTTAAAGATGCTTCTTTACAACACATATTCTTGATGAACAACATACATTACGTGGCTGAAAAGGTGAAGAATTCAGAACTTCAGTTCATACTTGGAGAGGAATGGATACGAGAGCACACCAAGAAATTCCAACAGCTTGTGTTCAACTATGAGAGAATTACTTGGAATCCAATCCACAATATACTGAATGATGAGGGGTCCGATTCAAATTTTGTCTCGAAAGCTCTTCTCCGGAAAAGGTTGCGAAGCTTTTACCTTGCTTTTGAAGAGGTTTGCAGGACCCAAACAACATGTTCTATACCTGATACTCAACTTCGAGAAGATTTACGCAATTCAGCTCCCCTCAAAGTGATCCATGCATATAAGAAATTTGTTGAACTACATGCCAATCACACAAGAAGTAAGCTCATTAAGTACAGCAATTTACAAAATCGCTTATTGCATCTCTTTGAAGGCTCAAAATTAGGATAATTTGTCAACCCCCACAGGTGATGGCAGAAAAAATGGAACTTTCTTGTCTATTATTTCCATGTTACCTTGTTCCTCCTTCTCTCCCTTCAAATTTGTATTTTGATATACTAATTATAAAAACATAACAAGCTTGTATTTTGATTTATGAACAGGCTGGCTTAGCCACAGAACTACAACCAGCCAATTGCAATCTCTGTTAGTTCCCAATATGTAATCGAAAAATCTCTTCGGCATTACTCACTGGTAGTATGAACTATTCAGGGTAGGTTCTAATGAATCCATGTCAGTGGCTTGGGTTTGACTCTGTTAGCCATTATTTTCTCTCGAGGACAAGTTTTATTCATATCTATATATCTTAATAATTCTTAATTCCTCTCATTTCCACTCTCGGATCCCCATGACTATTATAATATCTCGTATAAAAATTTAAATTCTAAAAAGAAAAGTCAATAACTCTATTATAATAACTATTACAAAGAGTTTAATATGACATGTTGTGTAATATAATGTAGTTTTTAGAAAAATCATGTAGATAAAAACATTATATGCTTTTATGTTTATATGTTATGTGTGTGTGTGAGTTTATTATTAATAAAAAAAAATACAAAATCTAAAGACGAATAGGAGTGTCCATGATTAAAAGGCTAAGATAAATGGACACCAAAGTATAAACAAGTAGTGTTTGGAACTGTGGTTTGGAAGCGCTTTGAAAAATTTAAAAATTTTTAATTTTTTTATTTACTTCAAATTATTTTTTATATATATTTTGAGATCATTTTAATATGCTAATGTTAAAAATAATTTTTTTTAAATAAAAAAATATTATTTTGATATATTTTAAAATAAAAAGTATTTTAAAAAATAACAACAAAAATACTTCCAACAAAACACATATAATAGATGGATTTGTTAGGTTTGAGATTTTTTGTGTGAGTACAAGCCATTTCATAATTCATACGTAACATGCATTTCATATTAAATTATCCTATAAGGATGTAGATGGGCTTGAATTACACTTGTGATTTTGTGTTGTTATGCCCCTTTCCTGTACTTTCTTAGTGTTCGGATGGACAGGATCTCTGGCCTTGGGCCTTGTCGTTAATGTCAAAACTTCCCTACAATTCAAAAGAAACGGGGGAAAAAACAAAGAAAAATCAACTGTAATATACCTGAGATTTTGTTTTTAAATATTTTTTTAAAAAATTAAATTTATGTTTTTTATTTAAAGTAATATTTTTTTAATATTTTTAAATTATTTTAATATACTAATATCAAAAATAATTTTAAAAAATTAAAAAAATATATTATTTTAATATATTTTTAAATAAAAAATACTTTAAAAAACAACAATAACTATATTTCTAAACAAGAATTAATTCTTTATCATCGATGCCGTCGAAGAGAAGAGATCTTAGTCATTCAATTAAAAAAAAAAAAAAAAGACGAACACTTGGGTTTCCATGTAAAGACTAAGAGCGTGTTTGGCAGTGTGGTAGCAGTTGTTTTTCAAATAGTTTTTCGTGTTTAAATGCATGCCAATGATGTTTTTTTATTTTTTAAAAATTATTTTTGACATCAACACATCAAAACGATCTAAAAAATACGAATCGCACTAAATTTTAACAAAAAATAAATAAATTTTTTGGGAACACGGGTTGAACCGCGTGCCCAAACAGCCTTAAAAAGTGCCACGTTGTTTGTGGAAATTTCCTTCTTCCTTTCAATAAATTTTTGTCTCTTCGTAGACCAATATGGCCAGAGTCAACAAGAGCAGGAGAGACATGGTAGCTCTAAAATCTGCATAACTTGAGAAGACTAATTGCAGCAAAGGCCTTAAAAGAACCGAAACAAAGGTCAGTTTATGTTTGATCTTTGTATCTTAGGATACTACTCGGATATGTACACACACACACACACACACACATGTATGTATATATACATATGTTTGTTTGTTTCTTGACCTGGAAAATCTAAAATCTGTTCACTCTTTATTCTTGGCCTTCCATATTTCTGCTTAATTTGATTGTCTTTAGCTTGTTTTAAACTTTGTTCTTACAAAATCTTTGGAACCTCATTTCTGATATGCTACACATGTTTATCGAGCTACTACTATTATGAACTTGTTCTTTCGTGTTTAATGGCTGCTAATTAAAGACTGGATATACAGAATCCTCTCAGAAAGAGTGAAAAATGAAGAAGATATATATATATGTATATACAAGTGAACTGGCTTTTAATGTTGTCTGATGAATTCGGAGCCGGTTACTATTACTATTAATTGTAGTGATTCTAACTAGTTTATTGGAAGTTTAAGCTTATAATACAATCACATTCGTTTTCTTTCCTTCAATCAGTTCTCGACTCGCGGGCCTCTTTCGAAAGCATTCAAAGTACCCTTCATCGTGTATTTTCATGATATCTCAAGCAAAGCATTTATATTTTGGTTTGGATTATTAGTGTTCTCAGTTTTCGGAATGAAAGTATGCGAGTCTGAGTTTAGAAGCTAATTCATCTGGGTGGGAAGGTAATCTCAGTGGTGTAATTGAAGCTTCTGGGTCCAGTACTCTTATTATTGAACATTGAGATAGTGATTGCTGGTGATCTTGAAGTTCAAATATACGAGAGGCAGTGACATGGTGATCATTGATGCGGCGAAACAGATTATGGGGGCATTAAGGTCAAGAAAGAATCTTACAGATGATGAGAAGGAGATTCTGGGAGACCTTCATACCCAACTAACCACTGCAATAGCAATCAGCGAAAAAGAGGTTGAGGAAATAAACAAGATTGAAGAAAGGCTAAATGTTATTCAGGGGAAGATTATGTGTTGGGAAAGATATTGGCCTATGATCTGGGACTCGGGTCTTGATGAAGCTAATGAGTATCTAAATGCCGCTGACGAAGCCCGACAGGTGACTAAAAAACTGGAAATCTTGTGTCTGACTGAAGATAGAAAAAAGGAGATGCTTCAGAGGGCTCGAAATCTTCTTCAAATCTCAATGGGAAGGCTTCAGGAGGAGTTCAAGCACATGCTTACTAAAAATAGACAACCCTTTGAGCCAAAACATGTGCCTGCTGTTTCAATTGCCGTCAATGCAGTCTCAAAAATCTCTCTTGGCAATAAACTGGTTAGGCATTCGATGCTAAGAAAAATCATTAACAGAAATGCAGAGGAATTCACCATTAATTTGGTTCAATACGATGTTATCCCTGAGCTCAGACGTATTGCGAATGTGATGTCCATTTCTGGTTATGCTAATGAATGTTCTCTGGCATATATCAGCATTCAAAGGAGCGCTTTGGATGAATGTCTCCGCATTCTTGAAAGGGAGAAACTGAGAACTGAAGATGTGCTGAAACTGGATCAGGTAAGCTTAAAATCGAAGATCAAGAGAAGGATCCAGACTATGAAGATGTTTATGCGTGTCTATCTTGCTAGTGATAAACGGCTCTCTGAACAGATTTTCGGGGAACTTGGAACTGTTAATTTGGATTCATTTACTGAGCCTTTAGTGCTTCAGCTATTGACGTATTTTGGCAAAGCCATATCTACTGGTCCTGAAAATCCAGGAAAGTTGTTCCATTTACTTGACATGTATGAGGTCCTGGCAGGTCTTCTCCCATATTTACATTCTTTGTACTCTGACAAAGGTATTTCTCAAGTAATAGTGGACGGTGATATGGTTCTAAGGGGATTGGCTGATTCAGTAAGGAAAACACTTGATGAATTTGAGGATTCCATGATGACATACACAATGACAGAGCCTTTTGCAGCTGAAGGAATTCACCCGCTCACAAAAAATGTCATGAATTACATCAGTGCTCTCACAGGCTACCACGAGACACTTGATTTTATCCTCAATGACCATTGTGGAGAACACCCCATGCCAGCACCCTCTTGCATGAGTTCAGGTGTGGAAGAAGAGAACTTAAGTGGAGGCACATGCGGCACATGCGATTTTTCCCCAATTGCTCGGCACTTTTTGTCGAATGATTCAATTCTAAAATGGCTCAGCAATGGCTCCTCGATGAGTCCATCTACTAAAGAAGATAGCATAAGTGGAGGTACATGCAAGCTATCCCCACTGGCTCTCCACTTTCGAGCATTTTCTTGTATTCTAGAATACAAGCTCTACAACAAGGCCAAGTTATTTAAAGATGCTTCCTTGGAGCACATATTCTTGATGAACAATATACATTACATGGCTCAAAAGATTAAGTATTCAGAACTTCAGTTTATACTAGGAGCGGAGTGGATTCAAGAGCACGACTGGGAATTCCAACAGCATGTGAGGAACTATACGAGAGTTACTTGGAGTCCAGTCCTCTCTTTATTGAAGGATGAGGGGAATACCAATTCGTATGCTGTCTCGAAAGCCCATGTGGAGGAAAAGCTTCGGAGCTTTTATCTTGCTTTTGAAGAGGTCTGCGGGGCTCAGACAGCATGTTCTATCCCTGATGACCAGCTTCGTGAAGATTTACGAAATTCGACTTCCCTCAGAGTGATTCACAAATATCAGAAATTTGTTGAACGACATACTGATCATGTAAGCGACAAGCACATTAAGTTCAGAGCTGATTATTTACAGAATCGCTTGTCGCAACTCTTCGAGGGATCCCAACTTAAGATCATGGCATAACCCCCACAGGAGATGATATTGTTAAAAATTGCTTCAGTACTGCTATAGGTCGTCTTTTTATTATATTAGTTTCAGATATCTGTTTCAGCAAATAAATTTGCTAGTCTTTAGGAGTTGTTAGTATGTTAACAACATATTGCAGATCATAGCGTGAATTTCATCTATTAATTTGCATTTAAGTTTGTTTTTTCAGGTATTTAATTCTAAAGATGTTAATCAAATAAAGAGAATCAATTTTCTCTCGTCTGCTGCTTTTTTGTATTCTCTCTTCTCTGCAGTTTTAATTTCTTCCGTCTCTTCTTCTTTAAACTTTCATATGGTATCGAAGTTATCTTCTTATGGGATCCATGAAATGAAAGTTGAAGCCAGTTTTTCTCAAATTGCTCCTCCTGTCTTCGATGGAGAAAACTACCGGTTTTGGACAGTGAAAATGGAGACATAGCAGGAAGCTTTAGATCTATGGAAAGCTATGGAAGAGGATTATGAAGTTCCTTCCCTGCCAAACAATCCAACCATGCTAACTTGGCTCTCTCTGTCTCTCTCGGAGTTTGTTTGTTGCAGGGGAGAAGGTGGCTGTGAAGGGATGCAACAAAGAATTGGTTGTGCTTGGAATTATGAAGTGGAAAAGCTATCATGTAACAGCCCCGAATTTTATGGAGGCATTTATTCTCATTTTATGAAGTCGTGTACATGAAAAATATGGTAATTGTTTTTATATGTATATCATAAAGGCAGCCTTAGTCTCACCATTTCTCGATTTCATAACCACAATTGGTGAAAATGAAGGTGACTCAATCAGGGAGATTGAAGGATGGATAAATGTCATTCAGGAGAAGGTTATGAGTTGAGAGGCAGATCAGTCTATGATCCAGGACGCGCGTCTTGATGAAGCTAAATGCTGCTGATGAAGCCTGAAAGTTGACTGAAAGGCTGGAGAATTTGTGCTTGAATATAGGCGGTGGAGAAAAGAAGCTGTTAAGGAGAGCTCACATTGTTCTTCAAATGGTAATGGAAAGGCTTGAGGAATTGTTCAAGCGCATGTTAGTTGAGAAAAGAAGCTGTTAAGGAGAGCTCACATTGTTCTTCAAATGGTAATGGAAAGGCTTGAGGAATTGTTCAAGCGCATGTTAGTTGAGAATAGGCAATGCTTTGACCCGGAACATATGCTTGTTTCTTCAATTGCCATCAATGGTAATGGAAAGGCTTGAGGAATTGTTCTGAATGTTCGCAGACATATATTAGTGTTCGAAGGGATGCCTTGGATGAGTGTCTGTCTATTCTTGAAATGGAGAAACTTAGCATTGAAGATATGCTGAAATCGGAATTCCAGAGCTTAAAATCCAAGATCAAGACACAGGAAACATTTGTTCGTGTGTCTTGCTAGTGAGCAAAGGCAACAAATTTCTGGGGAGCTTGGAACAGTTAGCTTTGTCTGTTTTGCTGAGGCTTCAATGTTGCAGCTATTGAATTTTGGCAAAGCCAAATCTGTTGGTCTCCATGAACCAGGAAAGTTGTCCCCTATTCTTGACATGTACATGGCCCTAGTAGATCTTCTTCCAGATATAGATTCTTTATACTCAACTGAGGATAGTTCTTGACCTAGAATGGACTGCCGTGAGTTTCTCGGGATGTTGGCTGACTCTGCAAGGGCAACAACATTTCTTGCATTCGTGAATGCCATCATCCCGAGAAACTGAAATTTTTCCTAATGTTGCGTTGGCCCTCAATTTGCAAAAAATAGTTTTGATTTTTTGTTTAGCCAATGATTGGAAATAGAGAAACTGAAATTGGGCTTGAAAAAAAAAATATAACATTCTTTGTAACAAAGATGAAACCAGGCAAAGAAATCGAGAAAGCAGAGAGGAAGAAGAGAAGAAATGAAGGAAAAGAAAAATTGTTTGGCGGAGACACCTCCATCTACATGCACTGCCTCCCATTCCTCAGCAATTCCTCCATCTAAATGCGGCGGCTCCTTTGTTGTGGGTACATATCGATGAATTTACTTATCGTGAAAGAGTAAAAATAAGAAAAGGCAATTGAGTTTGGAAAAATAGGCCAAAAAAGCAAAAGCATCTTCTTGCTTTTTCTTTTTTTTTTTCTTAAATCTTTTTTGTTAAATTTTGGCAGTCAGATGAATTCCAAACTCATCCATGCTTTTGTAGGGCACTTGCTAATTTCCACCACCTGCTTCAACAAAGGGATGAGCCGCCCTCAAATAACAATATAGACTTGCAAACAAGGAACTAATACTGTACATCTACACCCAAATTATGACGACGTTAATCTCTCCTTGCCCTAAAACACCAGCCGCAAAGAACCATGCCAGAGAGATTCAGAACTTCCCAATACTGTGCCAACAATCAATTCCCGCACCCCAAAACATTTTATATCCCTACCGTTACTTATGTCAACTAACTAAATTAATACAACATTTTGAACTTCAGAATCTCCGAACACATGGTTGGCACATGTTGGAAATGATCACTGCTCATTGGCAATAATCCACAGCACAAGTACTGGTCATAAAGCCCAAAATGGTTTTCGAACTGCCATGACACTGGACTTCCCATTTGGGGATTCTTCACTGGTATCCTCAGGATCGTCATCTTCTTCGCCATATTCCATCAGCTTGACTAAAGTATCTGAAACCACTAAACAGGTTAAGATAAAGAAGTGAGCAGATCTGTGAATGAAACCAGGTAAGAAATTATCTCAACTCCAAAGTGGGCAACATACGGTTCAACTCTCTAGTTTTTTTCCCACTAATGTTTGATGGGCAGGTTGATGAAGAAAGCATGAATGGTTATTTATAGGCTGAACTCTAAAGTTAGTTTTTGTTCCTTCATCGGTGTAGCATTGTACATGCTGGCTGAAAAAAAAAAAGACAGCTGACAAATTCTAAACATACCAGGAACAGCATCAGACATGGTTTTTTATTCCAAAAA
>NC_133300.1:13440430-13465438 GCF_005239225.2 Populus alba | reverse complement strand
TTAGATTTTTATTAGGAGGTTTTTTGAATTTTAGACTACATAATATCCTAGGTCTTTGCACATCCATAGAGGTCAGCCAAGTTAATGAACTTACAAGAGTCTGCGGGAGCAAAAATGCTTGTTTAATTCTTTTATATATTTATTGGCACAATTAAAGACGACACGCACATCATCAAGTTTTAAATTCTTCAGCAAAAAATTAACCTCACCCCGTTTTGATTAACTGAAGAAACTTGTGAGTTGTTTTGGTGATGAATCCACTAGGATTCTATCAAAGTCGTATCAGAACCAAAGTGACATGTTTGTCTATCAGTATCATGAAAAATTATAAAGGATTTGGGTTTTTCACATCTATATATGTTAGGCCAGAGAAGTGACTAAGATCACTAGTTACAAGTTTCCTGCAAAACAAATTTTATATTGCAAGATAAAAACACTCTAATATTTAACTTATAAAATGAGTAAATATATAAACTGGAAAGCCAGTTGATTATTCTTACTTGTATATTTTTAAAAATCATGTGTATGTGTTGTACAATACACAAGTTAGTAAACTAGATTTAAAATCCAAAACTATATATTTTTAGGGATATATTAAGAGAGTGAAGGGGTCTTGTTTATGGGATTTCACTATCCACAAGGTAATATCAATAAAAATGTGATATTTGAAGAAGATAAAATACAAATGAAAGAAAATGATAGCATTAAAAAAAAAAACTACAACAATTTAGGTGGAAAATACTCTGGATCATACTTCTTCTGAATTTGTATCAGTGCATGAAGAACAAGAACATATAGATTCTAAAACTTTTGAAGTTCGACGATTAATCTGTGAAAGAAGACTCAGCTTGACACTCAAAATATGTTATTGAGAGCAACATTGCATAGTGTCTTCTAATAGAATATGGAGATCCATCAATTTTCCATGAAGTTATAAAAGGTACAGACATTATTTCATGTGGATGACAACAATGGCAAAAGGAGATTTGAAGTTCCACACAAAAATAAAACTTGGGATCTTGTTTCTCTACCATAAGGAAGGAAGGTCATCGACAACAAATGGGGTTTACAAAGCATGATTGAAATGATCAAGTGGAAGTGTTAATTCTGCAAAATTGGTGGTGAAAAGATGTGCTAAAAATAAAAAAATAAAAAAGATTTTAATAAAATATATTTTACCTAGTGGGATAACGACTTACAACAATCAGAGTGGTCTTGACAATATGTGTTTATATTTGATCTTTATTTAGACTAGTCCAAATGTGAAAGTTGCATTTCTTTCAAAAAAAAACTTGAAGAAAAAATTTGGTATGCTTTAACCAAAAGGTTTTGTTTGAATAGGCAAGGAGAACTTGGTTTCTATATTAAACAAAGATTTACATGGTCTCCAACAAGTGCCTAAGTATTGATACAAGAGATTTGATTCCATCATAGTCTTGGGTACAACAGAATCAGTTCAAACCATATATTATATATATTATAAAAGTTTGAAGAAGAATGGTGATTTTTATTCATTTTATAGTTTGTACATTGAATGATATATTGAGAGTTGGACCCCTAACAAAAAATCGATTCCAAGAATTAAAGGCACAATTGGCTAGGGAGTTTTGATGTGAAAGTTTACATTTCTTCAAAAAAAAAAACTTGAAGAAAAAAATTTGTATGCTTTAAACCAAAAAGGTTTATGGTTGAAATAGGCAAGGAGGAACTTGGTTTCTTAAATATTTAACAAAGATTTTATATGGTATCCAACAAGTGCCTAAGTATTGATACAAGAGATTTGATTCCATCATAGTCTTGGTACACGCAGAATCAGTTCAAAACCATGTGTATATATTTATAAAAGTTTGAAGAAGATGGTGATTTTTATCATTTTAATAGTTGTACATGAATGATATATTGAGCAGAGTGGACCCTAACAAAAATCGATTCCAAGAATTAAAGGCACAAGTGGCTAGGGAGTTTGATGTGAAAGTTGCATTTCTTCAAAAAAAAAAAAAACTTGAAGAAAAAATTTGTATGCTTTAACCAAAAGGTTTTGTTGAAATAGGCAAGGAGAACTTGGTTTCTATATTAAACAAAGATTGATATGGTATCCAACAAGTGCCTAAGTATTGATACAAGAGATTTGATTCCATCATAGTCTTGGGTACAGCAGAATCAGTTCAAACCATTGTATATATTATAAAAGTTTGAAGAAGATGGTGATTTTATCATTTTATAGTTGTACATGAATGATATATTGAGAGTGAACCCTAACAAAAATCGATTCCAAGAATTAAAGGCACAATTGGCTAGGGAGTTTGATGTGAAAGACTTGGGGACCAAGAAACAAGATTCTACATATGTAAATTCATTGACACAGAAGTAAAAGGAAGAGTTTGTTTTCACAAAATAATTATTTGAAGAAAATCGTGTGAGGCTTCTACATGCAAGATTGTAAGCCAATTTTAATCTCACTTCCTGTTAACTTCAATGTATACTCAAATATGTCTCTTAGCAATGAAAGCAAAAGAGGATGAAAGATGTCTTGAATACTATATGCATAAACAGTGAAAAAATTTAAATGTTTGTCTGATATGTATAATACTAAACATTACACGAGCAATAGGGAGTAACCAATCAATGCATGATAATATTATTAAAAGATCTTAAGATACATCAGTGGTACCTCAAATGCTATATTATTTTATAAAAGATCAAAATTCACTATCAAAAAGTTACATTTTGATTCGGATTTTACAAGTGACCTTCAAAAAGAATGTACAACTCTAGGCTATATTTCGCAATTACATAAAGTTGCCTAATAATTGATAACTTTCAGTGCAACCACTTGTTGATATGGCAATGCACCCATTTTTTCTTCTTTCAGGAGAGGATAGGATGCCCGGCCTATAAATAGGTTTACACCCCATGCCTTTCAATGCACCACATACAAGAAAGAAACACAAAAGTGAACGAGTGGAATTCCGAACAATATTGTGAGTTATTTGTGAGATTGTGAGGTATTTGTTTTTATTAATAGAAAGATTTTTAATTATTTTTGTATTAATAAGAGAGTGATTGTAATTTCATCATATTTAATAAAATTCTTTTATAATTGCAAGTTCAAACAGCTAAATTTTGGTAAAACCAACACAAATTTTTGTATCTTATTTTTTATTTTCTCTTTTCTCTTGAGTTATGTATTTTTGTTTTGTATGCCAGGGTCCTTATAGTGTGCCTATTATTATTATTATTATTATTATTATTATTATTATTATAAACAGATAGAAACTTTATATATATATATATATATATATTCAACAGATGCACGCACGCACGCCACGCAGCTCTAATGTCTGTGTTTTTCACCCTTTGGCTTCCAGCTCAATCCAAACAAAAAAAGGAAAATATGAACCAAATAATAAAAAATCCATATATTCATTAAATTAACAGCAGTATGAAAATTGTTCAAGAAAAGGGAAATTAAAAATTTGTACAAGGAGACTGAAAATACCTTTGCCCCTTCGAAAACCCTAGTTTCACCTTCACTTTTTACAGAAGGAAGCTGTCTTATTCTCAGAAGAGAGAGAGAGAGAGAGAGAGAGAGAGAGGCTATTTGCGGAGCGCCGTCCATTCAGTGGGTAAGTTGTTTCTTCCCCTGGAGTTTTTTTTTTTTTTTTTTCTTGTTCTTATTTCTGACGGCATTAACTATGCTATAGTTATTTAATTACTACTTTTTTTTGGCTGATAATCATGTTTGGCAATATGAACTCATTGAGATTTTAACTATTCTCTCTTGAATGAAAATAACAAGTTTTTACATGCCATCATATATAATTGGTTGGCTAGCTAGGGTTCCCTCATCTCGTTACTATCTTCAATCTCTGAATTTAAATGAACAACTTTAAAGTTTTAAAGTTCAAACGAACTTAAAACATATATAATGCCAAGATTTTCCTGATTTAATTAAGCGTGTGTGCATGGGAATATATATATTTTGCAGTCAAAATGGGTGATGTAGAAAATTATCACCACTCGTTAAAGCAGATTGTTCGAGTCTCAGAGGCTTAGCTTTTCCTTGCCACTATTTCTTGCAACTAGTTTCATGGCTGCAAGCCATGAAAGAGCGATCTTCCCTTTCGATTACAAAGCAGACTATACAGATCTCATGTTCTTCAAGTACGTTACAACTACATATATATATATTTCTAGTTTTCTACTACTGTAGTTTGTTTCTGGTCCGTGCATGCTCTCTCTAATCTAATATATATGATTTTCAAGGCCTTTTTGGGTGCAAACATTGCCCGCAAGCCTTTACAGCTTGTTCTTTGTATGCCTTCCTCCGAAGAGCTTGCTATGGCGATTGGCTATAGTCTTAGATGTGGTAACAGTACTCTCTTGCATTGTCTTCTACTGCATTTTTTTTTTATTAATTTATTGGCATGAACAAGTATAATTTAATAGGTCCTTCAGTAGTAATAATTTTGTTGGATATTTATATGGTTTTTCTCTCTTGTAAGATCATGTTTCGGACTCCTTGTTGCAATGAATTCAGCAGCTATAGCAGCTGCGTATCTGCACAAGCATGGAGATTCTCAGGCATTCTGGGCCACCAATCTGCAGCCAAGTGCCCACCTACTGTTATCGCGTAATTTTAGCTATATCCATTGGATTTCGGTGGAGTCTTCATGTTCTTGCTGATCATCATCATTTCCATCTCTGTTGTCTTAAATCCTCTTCTCGTCTAGTAGACTCATCATCATCACTATCTTTCTTGCGTAAATGTACATTTCCTACTAGTAAGAATATGGTCTCAGTGACCTCTGACAATGGCACTGTTGGTTTTTTTTCTTCTTTTTTCCCCACACTTGTTGGAGAACTACTTGTTACGATTATTGTGAGTGCTTCATGTTCTCTTGGTACCAATCATAGTTGTAATTCTATATGTGTGTGTGTGTGTGTGTGTGTGTGTGGAGAGAGAGAGAGAGAGAGAAGAGAGAGAGAGAGGAATAAGAGAAATACTCATGTAGCCCAAGCAGCAAAGACATACAATATTGTGAATTGGAAGAGTATTTTTATGATTTTGCTTTTCTTAGAAAAACTAGCAAAGCTTGCCTGGGGGGTGTAAAACCATCGTTTACAAGGGATTTATTGGGTGTTAACAAATTAATTAGAGACAAATTAGTTTCTATATATTTTTTGAAGTATAGTGAAATGATATGCCTATTTTTTATTGACAATTTATTTTTTACTTTATTATTGTCTTTTTTAAATTTTTTTATATTATTTTTTAAATATAGCAACAGTGAGTCTCCAACAAATTTTTATATTGACAATTTATTTTAATTTTTAATTATTATTTTTCTGTTTGCTTTATTTTACTGTTGTTGTTTATTTTAATCATATTATTAAATTAATCAAACTTATTCAACTCAGTCAAGTTAATGATTTAAAATTTTTTTTAAAAAATTTTTTAAAAAAAATCTACGTCATTTGAATATATATTTTTTACGTTAAAAAATAGATTGGCTTATAAAGTAGTGCATAACATCTAATTAATATAATTCTAAAATAATAAGTCAATCTTAATTAATATAAACAAATAAAATAAATAAATAAAATTCAATTGTAACATATATAAAAAATGAACCATATCACTACCACAATCTTTATATTTAACTGACAGAATTTTTGTCGGTATTTGTAATATCATTTCATTGGTAATTAATTTACTAACGAAATCACCAACGGCAATACTCTCTGTTGGTGAATCTTTCATCGGTAATTTTTTGTTTGTCGGTAAGTTCGTTAATAATAAAAAAAAATTATTACCGATGGATTTACTGAAGGAAAAAGTGCGCAAAAAACCTTATCCGCTTTATTTCGTCGGTATTTCCCTCGAACAAATACTGTATGTAATTTTGTTGGTAATTATTTTAAAAATAATGTATTTTACAAAACTATAAAATAAATAAATTAATATAAATCAACACTCTATAAATACTCAAAACGCTTGAAAAAAAAGAAGAAAATCATATGAAAAAACATCCTACAACAATGTTCATACAATTATTAAGAACAAAAACAATTAAAAAAAATATAGTGAAAAAAAACATGAAAAAAGAAGAAAAAAGAAAAATCTTACCTTAATGTGGTTGTAAGTGAAGCTAAGAAGAGAAAAAAAAAATTCATAAAGTATATTAATTAAAAAAAAACTGAGAAGAAAAAAGAAGAAAGGAAAATAATACATACCTGAGTATGGAGGAGAAGGGAAGGAGTTGAGGAGAGAAGAGAAAAAGAAATGGGTATTGATGTTTTTACACATGGGCAAGAAGAAAAAGAAGAACAAAGGAGCCCCCGTCTATTGTGAAATTATGAATTCTATGCTTTTTATTTTGGCGTTTTACCGGTGATTTTATCAATGGATAATTAAATATTAATATTTTTAATCATTCCGTCAATGATTTCATCTGTAATATTTAATTTAAATTTTCAATTTAGTCAAAAAAATTTAAAAATTGTCAAATATCACCAATAACTTTTCAAATCCATCATTGATTTTGTCTGTAATATTTAATTTAAACTTTTAGTTTTAATCAAAAAATTTTAGAAAACCGTCAAATAACACCGATGACTTTTCAAACTGTTTTTGATTTTATCTGTAAAGAACAATAATTAACAGTGCAATTGGAAAGTCATAAATAGTTTCAAAGCTCTTTGGAAAATACCAACGGAATTTTCCGTTGGTGATTCCCTTTGTAATTGACATAATGAACAGTGTTCACAGTTTACCAATAATTTTACCAATTGGTAAAAAATAACATATCATCATTTTCTTTGCTTTGTTTTAATTTTTTTTTCACTGTAATTTTTTTGATATATATTAAGGAAATATTTTTATCGGTAAAATTTATCAAAAATTTACCCATAAAAAAATTTTCTCAACATTTTTATTTTTATTTATTAATTTTCTAGTAGTGTTTTTGCGACAAAGTAGTATTTATATATGATGCATTAGATGAAAAGTTATTCTTTGGAAACCAGCGACATCTTGTGTTTTGTGACAAAGTAGCTTCAATTTTTTTTTTCAAAACAAGATATTTTAAAAGCTATTTTCACAAAAAAAAAAAAAAAAAAAAAAAAGATTGTTTTGATTTTATTTAATAAATTAACACACTTTTTGCCATGTGATACTATAATTGTGATATCATTTATTATTTAACACGACGTCAATAAAAAGAATTTTGACTAGATTTTTTTAAAAAAAAAAACTTGAAATTCAGATGCTCTTCTTCTTAAAAATATATCCAATAAAATATTTTATAGAAAAATAACACAGAAAAAAAAAATTATAAAATATTTTTTAAAATTATTATTATTAAGACAATAAGGCTATTTCAGCCCCAGTGAGTACCATAGCAACATGGCTTGTCGGTACCAAAAGTCTAGCAAGCAGAAGATGGCTTGTATTTGTAAAAGATGCAAGCAGAACAGCAGTCTGGAAACCGTGAAAATGGCCCTAGTTTCAGTTGCGCTGCTACTTGCCCTGTCACCAAAGCATTAAAATTTGATTATTAGGCCAAAGATGACCGTAAAAAAATTAATAAATTATAATATTATTGTCAAGAAATTGATAAATACAAATAAAAATAATGATAAAATATTTTTGTCAATAAATTACAATAAATTTTACCAATAAAATATTCTCTCGTTATATCTATTAAAAAACATCAACATAGATATTTCACTGGCATGTATCGAGGGGATTACAGTGAAAAAATAAGGAATTGAAAAAAAAATTAAAAAGTATAATGACATGTTATTTATACAAATGACATTACCAACGGTATTTATCCATTCGTAATATTTAAGAGAGCATTAAAACTATATAAAATACCAACAGATACACCAATGAAATAAATCTATCTATATATTCTAGAACGCTTTGGGGCTGTTCACTTCTCAATTGTGTTCGTGTTGTCAAATACATACGGAATCACTAAAGGATTAAGTTCATCGGTAATTTTCTAGAGAGCTCTGAAGTTGTTTATTTTTCAATTGCACTATTAATTATTGTTCTTTACAAACAAATCTTCGAAGAGCTAAAAAGGTCATCATGGATATTTGAGAGGTTTTTAGAAAATTTAAATTAAATATTACAAGTGAAATCATTGATGGAATGAAAATTTTCTAGTCATATTTGGAGGATTTCTGAAAAGTTTTGATATTAATATTTAATTATCCATCAGTAAAAAATCTCAATTTAAAAACTAGAATCACTAATTTCATAACAGACGGACCTCTTTTTCTTCTTTTTTTTCTTCTTATTTTGTAAAAAACACCAATGTCCCTCTCTTTCCGTCTCTTCTCTCCTCAACTCATTGTCTTCTCTTCTCCTCTACATGTCTTCTCCTATCTTCTTCTTTTACCTTCTTAGGTTTTTTTTTGTTAATTAATATCCTTTATAATTTTTTTTCTTTACTCGCAACAAAATTAATGTAAGATTTTTTTTGTTTCTCTTTTTTTGTTTTTCATTATATTTGTTTTCTTTATTTTTTTCTATTCTTAATAATTGTATGAATGTTCTAGTAGGAATTTTTTTTTCATATGAGAACAATTTATTGGTTTTGAAATTCTTTAATTTGACCCTTAATTAGGCTTCAATTTTGAAATTTCTTTCAACCAAACCCCTGATTATACTAATTAAGCCTTTCAAAGTATCAATTGTGTTCCTAATCTTCTAATCTTTGTAAATTGATCCGAATTAGGCCTCCATACTTGGTTTTTCTTCAATTAAGTTATTGATTAAATCCATCCTTAAATTTAATTGATTTTTTCCAATCTTTGTCCGATTGACTTTGAAACTTAGTTTCTTTTCAAATAAATCCTTAAATAAGTTAATCGAACCTATTAAAAGTTTAATTAAATCCTTAGACTTAATTAATTCTTTTAATTTTGGTCAAGTTTGGTTTTCAATCTCAATTTTCTTTTCTTTCTCCATCTCATCTTGTCAAAATATCCTTAATCTGGTTATTCTTGTGGTATTTTGATATTTTACAGCTCGAAGGTTCATCTTCTCGTGTCCCGAGAATATTTTGGATTTTAAATTTTTTTATTTTTTGGGATTTTTGAATTAAAAAGAAAAAAAATATTTTTTTTTTATGAAAAAAAACTTTGAGGGATCCAAAATTAAGTTATGACAAAGTTAATTGGAGTTGGTTTAGCTTAACAACTTATTGGAAATTAACTGTAAGACTATATATTTTGTTTTAGCCTAACATTTTGGTAAGCTGGCAGTTTTTAAGTAGATGACCATATTGGGCATAATATTATGTATGTTGTTATGCTGTCATACATTGTTGAAGTTAACTATCCTAAACCACTGTTGAATGTTATTTTTTGTTTAACCACCAGATGCTTGAATTACAATGACAAATGTTGGCATACATTGGATTGTGATACTTGGAAAAAAACCTCATGATGAAATCAACTATTCTTTTATTATTATTATTATTATTATTATAGGTGTCCGAGCCAACTTCTAACACGAGTCCTGAAATTAATAATTTATGTAAGCTTCCAATTATCACGAGAAAACTCAAACTAGTGATTATTGGAGAACACACTCAAAGATTAATCAGTGGAACTACCCATCTGGTTTGGAATCAATTATTCTTAATTATACTAAACATGGTTATAGAATTGAAGTCATGTTAAATTATCGGTAATGTTTGGAAACGCAGTTGAAAAAATTTGAAAAAATAATAATAATTTTTAATGTTTTTTAATTATTTTAATTTATTTTTAAATAAAAAAAAAACTTTAAATTATTTCCTCTATTACAATTTCAAATTCAAAGAGAGAGACCTCTAACTAGTATTGTAAGTGGCTTAGAATAGACAAGAACATTGTAAGTTACTCTTGTGTGCAGATTTTAAAGTTTTTGTATCTTTCATGATGTGGTTTGGGACTTCGCATTATTATTTGGACACTTTTCAATTTCTTAATTTTAGGAATTTCTTTTTTAATAGGATTTTATCTTTTTTATTTCTTGTTTTTTAAGTTCTTTTTCTGAATTTAGAAAGATCAACCATCGTTCTTTTATTCACCATACAACCTTTCAAAAATAATCCATGTCTTTAAATTTTGAACTAAGAACACAAAGAAAAATTGTAAAGTTAATTTCTTTTTATTCCATTGAAGTGTGTGGGAACTATTTATCGATTACTTTTCTAGATTTTGATTCATTTGATTATTTTTCTAGACAGATCAACCATTGTTTTCAAGTAGAACATGTTCATGCTTCTGTATCTTACAAACATCAAATATCACTTATTATTAGAAAAGTTGTGGCCGCATATAACCCTTGCCTGACATATAATTCATGTTTTTTGAAAATTGAACGATACTTGCTTTTATAAAAGCTATTAACAATTCCAATATAAAACCAACAAAAGGTAAATAAATGATAGTAATTAAATGTTATTTAAAATTAAATTGAGTTTATTCTAAATTTTCAAAATTACTCGCACTTTCTTTACTACTTGACACCTCAGGAAAATATATTTGGTTAATATTGAGTGCCCAAATGAATAGATATCCAGATCTATATAAAAATAAAAAAATATCACTTCCATGATTTTTGATATCAAGAACAACCACCATGTCAAGAGAAACAATTTAATTGTAAGAAAAACCATTTATATGAATAAAAAAACCCATAAATTTTCTAATATCTCTCAAAAACCAATAAATTATTTGGTAATATTAAAAAGTGAAAACAATAATCATTAATATTATTTGTTGAAGAGTTTTCTCCGATCACACACAGAAAAATACTTTGACAAATAATAATCTCTGGAAAATAACTTCTGTGCAAAATTAAAAGCCAAAAAAAATATGGGAAAAGAATATGAAAAAAAAGGAAGAAAAGATGTAGGACAATACCCTCGCCTTGACTGCAAAGACTAGAGCAGCAAAGCGGCCATGGAGTTCCCTGTTTCTTATTGTGCGCCCAACGCACTGACGTGCGCCACGAATATTGATAAACCTCTCTCGTGGAATACCACGCCACCCCTAACTAAAGAGGGAAGCGCTCGGCCTTGGGCGTGATTTAGATCTTGCCCGCTCGCCATCACTCTTCTATTTATACCAGAGCAACCCTAATTTTCATTCTTTTTATTTTGCCACTATACGGTTTCTATATTTACGCTTGTATCCCTGCCGTTTTATTTGAATGTAATAAATATCCCATTCAGTCTCGAGAGAGAGCAGGTGCCGTACGGGAACGCCAGCAAGGCGCTCTCTCTTGGTTTTTTGTTTAAACAATTTTTTTGGAAATGAAAAAACTAATCACAGTTATTAAACTTAAGTGATCCGGTGGTTCTCGGTGGCTGACCCATATCTCGGAAAACCACACATGTTGATAGATTGTTTGAAACGTGATGTAAATTATATTTTTAAAAGTTTTGAATTTTTATTTTATTTAATTTTTTTATATTTTTAAATTATTTTAATTTAATGATATAAAAAAATAATTTTTTTAAAAATAAAAAATTATAATTTTAATATATTTTTAAGTAAAAATATTTTAAATTATAATTATTATCACAATTTCAAACAGTCTTGAATTAAAAATGAAAATTTAAATTCAAAGTTAATTAACTTGATGAATAATTCATTATTTAGTTGATTCATTTAAAAATTTTATTTCTTTTTTTAAAAAAAAATTCTTTAAATATCTTTATTTTGAATTCACATAAATCAACTAACTCAAATCTTAAATAATAAAATAGAAAAATCTTTTTACACAAAATAGGGTGAAGTGCCCGATTTGTCCTCCAACTATCACATGATTCTCAAATTGGTACAAAAGAAAGAAAGAAAAAATAATTCTCAATTGAATCCCAATCTATCTTACATTACTCCACAAAAACCATAATTAAAATTAATGACAGGATTGAGTCCTTTTGATAATAAAGGCAAAAACTTTTATCGAGAAGGTGAATTGGGTAATGTCTACTAGCTATTTGTTTTTGTTTGGACACCCAATTGAGAATTGGATGATAGTTGGGGGATTAATATGTACTTTGCCCAAAAAATGTTAAGGTGCTTGGAGTTGTTAGTTTTAAATTGATCAACACTTCTTAGTTTGAATATTATTTTTTTTAATTTTTTTTTTTTAATTCTAATGAATACTTCGATTGAGAATTATAATCTTTAATTGCCAATTTAATGAAACTAATTGTGTTATTATAACAAAAGTTTATCAAAAACACAACTTCACTAAAGTATTTTCCATGAATTGTCATTTTTATTCCTCAATAATTTGGTTGTTCCTTTATAAACATTTAAAAGGTTTTTTTACTTGATCAAGGATATTTTTTTAATTAATTTAAGACATGTTTGGTATTGTAGTAACAATTATTTTATCAAAATACTTTTCATGTGAAAATACATCTAAATAATATATTTTTTTTTATTTTTAAAATTTTAATTTTTAACATCAATACATTAAAACAATTCAAAAATATGTTAATTTTTTTAAGAACTGTGTTTATCCAAAAATATAAACACAAAATTATTACAAGAACAATATTTATATTTTCATTATTTACTTGTGCATCACGTAATAAACATATGTCCCCTTTTCATTATTAGAGATCAAGGAGTTTCAACTCCTTCCATGATTGAACAGTGGTATATGCAGGAATATATCCATATTAGTCATCATCAATGGTCATAAGCCTCGGCAGTTGACCACGATCCACAAAATCAATTCTGTTCAATCTCAGACAGCACAACACTTGCTCCGGAAGTTCTTCTTGTTTCTGTGCCTGTTAATACAAGAAAAATGTTGACCCCAGAATGAGCTTGAGAGTACTGCTCTCGATCAAGTATATATAGCCTTAATGATTTACTATCCAGTTCCTTAATCCTCCTCTTGTGCACAGAATAAAACTTTGACAAAAACAAAAATAGGAAGCAACCTTGTAGAACCAGCTAGCTCAGGTGATAAAGGTGGGGTTAGTTCTATCTGTGCAGTGATCTTAGGTTTAGCATATGGAAACTTTAACTTGGATAGACACTGACGCCAGACGAGCTTGAATGTTCTGCAGTAAAGAATGCATGTGATAAGTTAGATTGATCACCTGGATAGTTAGACCCATATCAAGTATTCCGTTCCTCAGGCGGTCTCGAAATGATTCTAGTCCCTTTCTTGATATGTAGCTGAAGCGATGAATATCCAGATCAATCTCAAAGTAATTAGGACCCTGCATGAACAGTAGGATGGAATATTAGCATATCTCACAGTGGCAACAAAAACAGAAGAAAGAAACTAGGAAGTAATTACTGTCTGTTGTAGCAAAATATGAGAAAGAAGACCTCAAGTCTGTTATTATCCAACGAAATTTCAACAGTATAGTTCATCTTCTGCAAACTGATTTGACATTTGGCTGAACCAAAAATAATTTAATCCGTGCTTTACCTTGAAAAATTCATGCTGGGGACGAGAAAGAACTGGCTTTTCATTATAAGCATTAACAAGCTTTCTTTCAGTAGAACTCAAATTGAGATCTTCAGGATTAACCAACCCAGTCATGATCTTTAGCCTTTCTCTATATGGAACAGTTGAGTCTTTTGCAAAACCTCTGACCTTTTCCATCTCATCCTCAATCAATTTCTGTCACATTTGAAAGAAAATTTCAGTCAACCAAGACAATAGCAACCAAAGATAAGAGAACACAGAGCGTGTTGAAACCCAGGAAAACAAACTAAAACAGCATGAAGAGTATTTTCAAGAAGTCATTGGAAGTACTTATGATGAAATATTATAGTGATTTCCTCATACAATGAAATTGAGGGAAAACAGATGATTCTTCGCAATATGAATATTCTCCATTCTCGTTTTTTTTTTTCTCTCCATGATTATCACCCAAAGGCCCTACTGAACTAGAAATCACCCTTTTAATTGTCATTATGCCATGACGTTATAGGTTCCCCTTGATGTAGTAGTCCTTTGGGAGAACAGAATAATGCTACGAAAGTTGTCTGAATCCAAATGTTCGAGTGAGTGGTGGTTTCTAGATAAAATTATTTGAGGGCTTGGGATTTGGGACCTTGTTGAAGCAAAGTCAACATCTAATGCCAGTTCAATGATCTGTCCCAAAATGCTAGACAATCCACTCGATGCTGTACATCTTAATCAACAAGATACTGTACACAAAGCTCAGAATCCTGGAGTCCGTCTCAGCACCCATCAAAAAATTATTTGAAGAGCATATGATTTGGGAACCTGTTGAAGCAAAGTCAACATCTGATGACAAACATATCGTGTAGATGAAGTCTCCACTATGCTTAGTAGTGCTCTCTCGCTCTCGCTCTCTCAATTTTTGGTAATGGAAGTGGAGTTCTATTAAAAGAAAGAGATTACATCTCCTTAACCCTAAACACAGCAAACTACAAACTTCTCCTTGATTTGTTCTGCATCAAGTTGGCATCTGCAACATCATGGGACATAAGAAGCCAAAATAAACATAACACTTGCACTGAAAGGTTAGCTTCTTACAGTAAACCTTAAAAGCGAGTATAAGTTGAGCACCTTATGATATATATATATCGCTGAAATAAAGCATGCTGGTGAAAAAAACACAATTTAAAACGGAGTTACCTTGATATTGTCTTGATATTGGGAAGAAATGTCTTTCTCCAAGTTTTCAGAAACCTTGAAGTACAGCACAAGACTCATCCCTTCCCCATTAGTATCACCAAGGAACATTGCAGCAGGATAGGTTGGCATCTGCGAAGCATCAAGAAGGTTCAATATAACATGAGAAACTGCTGACTTTCCAAGTCAACAAAATTATAATAGCTATTTTCGCAGGACACAGAGGATACATTGAGCAATTACCATGATTTATCAGAAACATATACCTGAATATTTACTATTAACAGAGGAGGGAGTTTCCCATCTGATTTTAAGTTTGGAAGATCAAGTTGTTGAGCTATGTGATTTATCTTTCTTGGGCAGACGAATACATCAACACCAATTGGAGTGTATGGACTGTGAATTGGAGCAGGGCACTTCTGCTTATCTCTGCATTGTAAATCATTCCAAATTATATCATTGCCTATCACAGAACAAAGTATAGAATAACTACTAGTAATAATAGCTTGACCACCAAATAAGGACGATTCAAGTAAGTCGATGGCATACTTGAAATAGGTCAGACCACGAAGTTTGAAATTTGAGGGTGGAATCTCAGACCAACATCCTGCAGTTGGCTTCTCTCCCGTGGCACGTGGAATAATAAATCCTGCTTTAGGACGGTACAAGAATCTTTTTGATGGACCTGAATACATATATATCAACAAGTAATACGTTCTATGTCAGCAATCCATGTACTTACAAGCACATAAACTTGAATGTCTAGCGAAGTTACCCATTTGCATGTAACATGAATAAAGTGAAAAGTCCAAAATTGAGGCTCAATACTGTACTAAAAGAAATATAGACTGAGAGAAAACTCATGCAACCTTAAGTTATATTCGGATAATAAAATTAGACAACGAGAGAAGTGGTGCTTGAAAATCATGGAAATACACGTTGATAAAGAAATGTGGAATTGCAGTTGTGCAACAAAAACTTGAGTACTTACAGTGTTCACTAGCTTCTTCCCCAATATCACCTGATTTCCTCTTAAAAGAAAGCCTAAAAACTGCTAGCTTCCCTTTTGGAGCTGAAGCAGATAAAATCTTGTCATTGAAACTTACAGAAGGAACCAATCGAGATCGACCTGACTTCAAGTTATTCTCCTGAGAGTCACGTCTATCATCTTTTAGACCTTTGAAGCTTCCGTAGGAATTATTTAATAATTTCTTCCTCCGAATTTCATCAGCTTTACTAAAATGTGAAAGATCATAACCCTGAGCACTAATAACTGCAAATCCTTTGGATTCCTTGTATTCATCTTTTCCTGCTTTTGATCCATCTATTTTCATATAACTTTCATGGTATTCTTCATATTTATAACTGCCATCCACAAAACATGAAGAGCTTTCATATTGAAGCACTTGTCCGCTTGAGATGTTCCCAGTTGTAGAACCCACTGATGAAAAGCGGTCTGCAATAAAATATATATATATATATATATATATATATATATATATATATATATAGTGTACACTAGTGAACAATCATTTCACATTAAAATCAACAACTGGAGTTACTTTACCACATACTCTACATGTTAAACCGCAACTGATGAAGGGAGACATGGCAGGAAATTTTTCAATATAAAGTATCTATAAATACATTTAGCTAGGGTGTTTCGACATATTACCACTATGTCCAGAAGAAATCAGTACAAGGTAGATTTTATCTCAGTTTTATATGTTGAGATTAAATGAAAAAACATGATGGGGGCTTTTGATTGAGATCACTTCATCATTAATAAAAACACCCTTGTTTATCTTCATTAAATGAGGGTACCATTTCATGAAAGTAGTTAAAGAGATATCAGCACTCACTACCTCCAAGCACACTGCAGAATTCATCATCAGAATCTGACTCCAGAATACTGACTGTATCAAACCATGGTTCCTCTTGGATTACTGCAAACAAAAGCTCTTAAAAGTCAATTGCCATGTTCTTAAGCAGTTAGAAGAGTATGTACAGGTGTCTGTGGACCCTGTTGGGACTACAGAGGCAACAATAAAGGTTGTAATGATCTTATATAATGGTCTGAAAGATTGTTCCACTGGGTTAAACATTCAGAACAAGAAAGAATAGATGGTAAAATTGGTAAGTTTTAATGTATCATAAACATCAATAATCAATGGACCCCTTAAAAAAAAAACATAACGATTACGCAAAGACTCTATATTTTGAGAAACAAATACAATAATTTCGCATTAATAAATGCAGAAGAGCTTCCATCTCACGCTCACTTCAAATTTTGAGATGGATACCAATCCAGACTGGTAAATACACATGCATTCCAGCAACCAGAACATGCATATCAAAACCGAAAGGAATGACACTAAATCAAGAGCTAATTTTCACATTTGCTCTTGCTGCATTAAAATAAGAATTCCTAATATTTCACCTGGCACCAGGTGCCCAAAATTTAAATATTCAAAATTAAACAAGGTGTATATCAGCAGGATGATCAATTTGAACGAGGATGAAAGGGAATCATCCATAAGTTTGAAGAATAGCCAAAACAGAACAATAAGGAACAGTTTTTGGACTATCAATCCTTAAAATCTTCTGTGAATTTCGATGGGCATATGCATGCGTAATGAACTTCAGCTGCTTCCATTTTAAGCATATAACTTACGAAGAAAAGATAGGAAGTCATTGCAAAATCACACTGTTTTATAAGAAATTGGCCAAGAATTCCATTTCTTCATAAAAAATGTCTACCAAATTGGTCAAAGCATTGAAACACAATGAGATGGAAAAAAGTACCGTCAGAGTCCACTTGACTGAGGTGCCATTGCAACTGGGTGAGATGGAATGTCGAATTGGAGACTCCAGATTTTCTGCACCTGGTAGCTGCACCATTCTCAAAATTCATGTGAACAAATTGACTAACAGTAAAATCTTTCACACATCTGGCATCGCTAATCCTTTTCTTACCTCCATCCTGGACAGTATTGGATATCTTCACTAGATGTCTGCCCTTGCGATGGCGCCTTTTATGTAATTTAATCTTTTTTGGTGGTGTTGATACGCAGCTGCCCATTCTAGCTACCTAATTACACAATCCTGCCAGTAGCAAAAACTATTCACAAGAGATTCGAGCCCATAAACAGGAACTTGAAGACTAATCTGATGTTTGAAAACACATGCTTGCCAAAAAATGTAAAAGAACAAAATCTAAAATTAGATCAAATAAATGACTTATTAAGACAATCATATTCCCTACAATTTCTTAACTAGGTAGTGCTGATTATCCAGTCACAGTGCTAGCACACTCAACAGTCTTCTAGCAACTCAACGTACAGTATGTGAACATATGTAAACAAGCATATACAATCAAATTTGTTGAGAGATGAAGGAGTCAGGCTGCGGCAAAAACTGCTATGTTTAAAAAGGGAGATTGTGTAATTAAGTATAATTCTACTAATTAGTTCAGCAAAACTCTAGAGAAAATTATTTGTGCAACCATTATGATCACAATTCACAAAATATTCTGCAAGCAATAATCTCAGACCAGCCTCCTAAATAACCTAGCGTCCAAGCATCAAATCTCAAGTCGAGCAGGTGATTAGCAACTGCAAGACAGAATTAAATAAAAAGATGGATAAAATAATCTGACCCATGTCCTAAGAACTTCCAACCATGTAAGAAAGAAAAGGATCTTTTCACTTTCAAAGAAGCACTTGTTTCAGTTTCAAATCAGAAACTGCAATGCGAGAGCTGAAGTAAATGTAAGAAAAAGATGGCAAGGGGTCCCCATCAAATAAGGTAAAAGAAGACAAAACAGGTACAACACCAGAAGAAAACATATCGAAGGAAAATCATGGAAAGGTTGACGTTTGACGTGATAACGTGAAATGGAAATGCATACACACGAAAATAGATAAAGAAGATACACGGAAAAGTGAATGATAAGAATATATATTATCATTAAAATCCAAATGAATATGATCACAAGGAAATAAAAAAAAAAAAAAAAAAGATTTAACCCCTAATCCAGAATTAAATTTTCAAATTTCCCGCAAATAAACATTAAAAAAAAAAAAAGACAGAAAATCATTGTAATACAGTAAAGGGAAAAAGAAAATCCCTTTGCAGATGAATGATCATTTCGAACAAAACCCAGATTAGAAAAATCCAGGTAAATCACAATGCCATGCATCGTACATAGAAAAAAATCTTTTTTAAAGAAAAACATGTCATCATTCAACGAAACAGAGATCATGATGATGATGATAGTAGAACATTACCAACCTGTATATAAAAGATTAAGCCTCGGTTTTGCAGAAAGAATCGATCTCCCTCACCACTCTGACCACGAACCGGAAGACGAAGAGAAAGGAGGGGAGGGAGGTTCCAAGGAATGGCGCGGGTGATGGAGGTAGGTTGGTCCGACGATGTCGGATCCGGGTCGAAAATGTCAACAAAACCACCACTCCTCTTTTACTTCCTCTCTTTATAGATAACAATTATCTATAAAAAAAAAAAAAAAAAAAAAACCTTACAAAACAAAAGAAAAGGAAAGGAAAAGGTTAGGATTGAGTTGTTCCATTACTGATAAATAGGTTATTTTTAGCGGTTTTTTTTCAAAAAAAATAAAAAAGGTTATTGCATTCAGCGCTAACATAATGCAACTGTCTATGAATAAGGTCTCCTGTCCTTCCTTCCCTTTATTTATGCCCTAAATTCGCTGGTTACAGACAGAGACAGAGCGAGAGAAAGAGAGAGTCTTGTGATTTTCCGTTACTTGTTTTTTGTCTGATCTGTTTTCAGCCTTACACGTCACGTTACCTTAGATCATGTCCTTTTTCTTTTATAAGATAAGCATTTTCCTTTTTCTGGTAATTAAGAATCAGTCCCTGCTTTATATATTTATGAACATATCAGTCTCCAATCTCTTAAATTTGGCTGATTTTTTCCCTTTACATTCCTTGGACTAAACAATTTCGTCCCCATCAGCTCAGTTTGCCAGAGTACTGAATTTATTAAAATCGCTCTTGTCAATGAAATGCTATGATACTATTATATGATTCATTTATATTAGAAAACAAAAGAGTAGATGAGACATCTTTATTATGTTACTTTGTTAATCGAAAAGGGGTTGATATTAGCAAAATCTTAAGAACGGGACTAATTTGTTAGTTTATATATATATTGAGACTATTTGTAAAATATGCCTATTTCCTTCAATGTTGTAGCTTTGGTGCTGTAGTTAAAGAGTAGATACTCTGCAAAATGCGAATAGTTAGAAACGACCACCAACAAAATCTGGAAAAACAAAAGAATAGATTTAATGATATTTTAATTTAAAAATATATTAAATAAATATTTTTATTTTTTTAAAATTTATTTTTAACATCAATAAAATTTCTAATTTGTGAATAGAAATCAATATTTTTGTTTTGCTTTCATGACAACATCATAATTTAACAACATCATAGTTTTAATTCATTGATTACGTTTTATTATAATGTATTAAAAATTATCTACTAAAATACAGTAGTAGTATTTAAATATTTTTTTATATTAAAAAATTTAATTTAAGTTGCGCCAACAGCATGGGTAAATAATCTAGTAGTATTTTCTAAGTATACAAAAAGTGGTGCGTAATCATGATTCCATTTAGAAAAGTGAAGAGCTAAGTGAAGAGGACAAAGGCTATAATGGGGAAAGCATTATGGCTGCAAGTAGGCCCATTCAACACAGGCCTAGCATGTCCAGGCTCATAAGGGCCACACTACCATATCACAAAGTTGGTCCAGTAAAGCCAATACCATGGTTTTTTTTGTTTCGTTTCTTTTCTTTTATATTTGGTTATAGAAATGGACTGTATCATATCTCGTCAACCGTTGTGAAGTGGATTAATTTTTTTATATATATATAATAAAATATTCAAATGCTATTAATGTATTTTTAAAAAATAAATTCAGAAAATTGCTATGATATAAACTAGTTAAGAACTAATAAAAATATAGTTTGACTTAAGAAAAATTAAAAATAATATTTTTTTTAATATTAAAATGATTAACATATTTGATCGACTCGAATCAATTTAGGTTAACTTGTTAGATCTATTATCTACTGATAACCCAATAAAAATAAATAAACATATAAAAAATATTATTAAATTTAATTTTCAGTCAATTTATAATAAAAACATTCACAATTCATAGTAATTCCTGCTACAAAAATACCTTTTCCTTTTAATTATAGTTAATCAAGAGTAGTTACATTGCAACTCCAATACTCCACTTAGAGGGTGTTTGGGAGTGTGGTAGCGGTTGCCTTTTCAAATAGCTTTTCGTGCCGAAAAAGTATGTCAATAATGTTTTTTTATTTTTTAAAAATTATTTTTGATATCAGCACATCAAAACAATTCAGAAAATACAAACCGCGCTTAATTAATACAAGTTTCTGGCCAAATTTTAGGTTACCTTATGTGACTAAAAGTTGCTGTCAGTCTCCATCTAGATAGACTCAAACTCAAGAATTAAGCAAGTTGTTAGACAATCTTTTCCCAGCAAAAATTGTTGGTAAAGCAACAAAATACCATAATTGCATAATTGAAATAGAAGATCTAATCCTATACTATATGATATCATTTCCCTCAAATAAAACATGAAACAAAATCTAATCAGTTTTTTTCTCCAAGATTTAAAATTAAAATTAAAAATTAAAAATAATAAAAGTAAACAATTACCAATGACTATGCATATTTTTTTGAAGTGGATGTGTGATGGGGGGCATGTGGCTAAAGAATTCACGGATCCACTTGACATGCATGGAAGAGCAAACATGTACCGCTGCTTTAATGGGTCATGGTTTTTAAATTTTAATTCCAAGGCATTTAAAGTTTTGTTTGTTAATATTTACTTTTTAAATAATTTTTATGTGTGTTAAAATATATATATTCAAATAATATTATATATATAATTTATTTTTAATATTATAACATTAAAATAATTTTGAAAACAATAAAATCATATTAATTTAAAGTAAAAAGAAAATAAAAAAAATTTAAAATTTTTTAAATATATTTTTAAAACGTAAAAAAAAAAAAAAAGACCTCGCAAATCATACCAATTCCTAAAAGCTAAATAAAGTCCCGTATTGCTATAAAAAGTCAAAAGGCCATTTGAAACCTTTTTTTATGTCAAGATTCACTATGGATATCCAATTTCATGATTCGGATCTCCATAACCGCCCAATATTGCCATAGAGAATTTAGCTTTTCAAGTTATCCTTTCCTTTTATTTCAACTTTGATTTAAAATTGTGTGATATTTTTATTTCAAGTTTTAATCCATGATTGACTAGGAACAAACTATTTAAATTCTTGTTTTAGGATTTTGAAGTTCAATTTATCAATCTTTGATTTGTCAGAGCCATGAGTAGTATGATAGTTTATTTGCTATATCATTTTCATGTAGTTATACTACTATATAGTTGTCCATGTGCTGTCTTGGGTAGTTTTCTGTAATATTAATAAAACTCGGCCTATTTCAATGAATCAATATAGTGATCTCCCTGGTTTGACCTCTAAACAAGATAGTCCATTGAATATTCGACTTTTTATAAAAAAAAATTTGAAAGAAAAATGTTTATTTAATATTTTTTATTAAAAAATTATTTGAAAGTGATGATATTTTTGAATTGATCTAGATAAAATTAAGTTAACTCTCCCAACTAATTAATCTTAAATCATGGGTTTGGATGGGTTTAATAATATTATCTCTTAAAAATATATAGTTTTAGTTATATTGATGATAAAAAATATAAATATTTGCATGAAACACAATGAATAAAAGTATAGAGCATAAATGTATTTTTTCATTGAAATTTATCTTTTTTTTGATTAAAGTCTTTTTTTTTTTTACAACAAAAATGATTTTGTTTTATAACAAACATAACTCATTAAATAAAAAGCAAACAACAATCAAGAAAAACTTTTAAACTAAATAGGGAAAATTGTTATATTTAAAAAAACTAATTATCTTATTAATCCATTTCTTTTTTATTTTGATGAAAACATGTTTTCTTTATGAGAAGTACTTTTTAAGTAAAAACTTATCATGATCATGGATGCAAGTTTCAATTAAAAAAATAATAAATTAATCATCTTCTCAGCAATTATATGAAAAATATCAGAATAAATTTTTAAAAAAATTATATAAGATATCTACAATAAAAAAAAATAACAAATAGACATTGTTATTGTTATTTAGAAAATTATCTTAAAAACTTTGCATATCATGCTAATATGTTTTATGAATAAAAAGGCCAACAACAAATAAATTAAAAGTTTTTTAAAAAATTTCATAATTTGAAAATAAGTATGAAAAAATGCGTTCTTTTTACTTTAGACTCATTTATTTGTTAATGCATTTGTTTATTTTTTCAACAAAAATCTTATTTTTTTTATCCGCAAGCATTATTTTTTTTTAAATAGGAAATCTACCATGATGCTATTTTTTTTTTAATTTTAAAATAATATTTTATATGTGATTGCGTGAAAAACTCAAATAATGTGATAGCAGCATGTCAAAAATATATTAATAAATAAATAAATAAGCAATTTATTTCACCAAACAACTTAGTTTTTTAAGCAACCCAAAGGGGACGTCAAGTTCTAGCTCCACAACAACTACAACAATGAAAGACCATGTTGCCTTTTGTTTTGTAATTGTAATATTAGCATTTATCTCTCATAATCCTCCATATATAAAAGGAAAAAAAAGAATAAAAAAATTAATATTATTATAGCAAACATTACTTTATTAATCATATTTTTGTATTTTTAGGATATTCAAATTGAGTGCATTGACATAAAGAATAACAGATGACTATGATGAATATAAACTCCTTGTTGGAAAGGATTTTTTTAGAGCGTGTTTGGCAGTGTGGTAGCGGTTGCTTTTCAAATAGCTTTTCGTGCCGAAATACATGCCAAATGATGTTTTTTCATTTTTTAAAAATCATTTTTGAAATCAGCACATCAAAACGATTCCAAAAAAAGTACACCGTAACTTAATTTTAGTAAAAAAAAATAATTAAAATTGTACCAAAAACGCAGTTACAAACGCAAAAACAAACGCTTCCTTAATGGTGGAAAACATTTGATCCCAAGGTTAGGGATGGATTTTAGATCTCAAGATTCATGAAGTTTGTGCATTTCATGTCTTTCTATGCTCCACGGCAAGAGTTTTTGGGTATTACAATTGAAGTAATCAAATTTTGGTTTCAGGATTTCTTCGTGCTTGTGTCGAGCAATAAATTACTTTAGTTTTTAATAGTATTAAGGTTATAATAAGGACTTTTGCAAACTTCTTATGTATTTTAATTTTGAAAATGATTTTTGTTGTGTAACTAAATTTTAACACTAATAGGCATAAATATTTTAAGTCTTATAATCATGTAGTAATATCATTGTATAATTAACACCTTTTATTTTAAATAGAGAAATGTTTTGTTCATTTTTTTACTACTCTCTTAAATTCTAGTCATACCGATAATATGGAATAATAAAAGTGTCATAATGATTACGATGGAATATGAAAATAATCTAGAATAATTAAATTGAATATTTGAGTTGTGTTAATTGTGAATGATGAAGGATGTTTACATTCGGAAAACTCTGTTAAAATTTTGGTATAATTAAAATGTCAAGTTAAGATTTGACTTATTGAAATTAATAATAATAATTAAAATTCATTGGTTTAACGTTGAATCATGGTAGACAAAAATCGATAATGAGAAATTAAAAGTTAAGGATGATGAACCCACATCCATATTTGTTAGTTTTTTCAAAATACATAAAATATAGCGAAAAACACTAATCGTTTTTTTTTTTTTTAAAAAAAAAATTAGGAGTCTCAAAAATCATATTAGATAATATATGGTCCTTTAAAATTTGTGTGAAGATTATCTAAAGAACAATTATTCTTTTTAGTCTAGATGAACAAGGTTATTACAAGAATAAGTCAAATCTAATTATTCGATCGTTAATAATAATCCACACACAAATTATCAAATCAAAAATCTTTTAAAACCATTTTAAAGAGATAAGAATTATATCTTGAGTGCTATCTCTTTCTTTTCTTATTTGCTTATTTGTATATGTGTATTTGATGTGTAAATAGTGCATAACATGTAGAGAGAAATATGAGACATAACATTTTATTTATAGAAAAAAAATATGATAGCCCTATTAATGAAAAAATTCATTTTACCCCCTAAAAAATATAATATATATTATTTCATAATAGTTCTAGAAATTTATACAATTAAGTCTCTACTTGATTTTTTCAAGTTTAGAAT